>NC_056740.1:441749333-441799333 GCF_019279795.1 Protopterus annectens
GTGTGTTGCAATATGAATCAATATGAATCAATTAAATCTAAGAATTTATTCAATAAGGAATCATGATGAATCTGGATGCACAGGTTAATGATGCAACATGAATCACTTACAAGTAAGAATACATTCAATCAGAAATCATGTCGGATGTGGATACAAAAGTTATTGATGCAATATGAATCAATTACATATAAGAATATATTCAATCAGGAATCATGTCGAATCTGGATGAACAGGTTAATGATCCAACACAAATCAGTTACATGTAAGAATAGATTTAATCAGGAATCATGTTGAATGTGGAGGACACAAGTTATTGATGCTACATTTATCAGTTACATGTAAGAATACATTCAATCAGGAATCATGTCGAATGTGGATGCACAGGTTATTGATGCAACATGAATCAGTTACATGTAAGAATACTTTCAATTAGGAATCATGTCAAATGTGGATGCACAGGTTATTGATGCAACATGAATTACTTACATTTAAGAATACATTCAATCAAGCGTTATGTCGAAAGTGGTTGCACAGGTTATTCATGCAACATGAATCAGTTACATGTAAGAATATATTCAGTCAGGAATCATGTCAAATGTTGATGCACAGGTTAGAGGGGAAAACATACTGGATCTGGTTATCACCAACATGGGGTCTCTATGTTCCACACCAGAGGTATACCCCTCATTGGTAAGATCAGACCATAAACAAATCTCACTTGACATCCATATTCCATCCCCACCCATAGCCAAGGAAACCACAATGAAGATCTTCTCAAAAGCAAACTTTGCACTTCTCAAAACTGAGGTGGAATCCTTCAAAGCCCCCGGGCCAGTGGACAATACGGCCCAAAATGCAGAATCCTTTACAAAAGCATTCTATGGACACCTACAGGAATGAATGGAGCATACTATCCCAGATAAAACCAAGACTCACTCCTCCAAAGGCAGGAGACCTGTCTGGTGGACCCCGGCCATAAATAAGCTATACAACAAAAGGAGATACTACTACATAACAGAGCAAAATCCCAAAAAGGGAAGGCGTCACTGATCAGTACTAGCAAGAAACTACAATCCCTCATAAAATCTTCTAAGGCCAGCTTTGAAAGAAAAATTGCACAAAACACTAAAGATAATCACAAGGCCTTCTTTAGTTATGTCAGAAACCTGGGAGGTAACTCCCAGATATGCCCTGAGTTAGTGCAAAATGACAAAAAATTCACTGAACCCACAGACATTGCCAACATCCTGGCAGAAAAGTTCAGTGCAAACTTGTCCCCCTTCCTCCCCAAAAGAGCAAATGTCTATCCCAACAGGGTGTAGACTTCCTGAGATCACAGATGCACAGGTGAGAGCTGCCCCCTCCAAAGCAAAAAACACAGCAGAAATGGTACCATACGGTGTCCCGGGCTGCATCTTACATGAACTCCAAGAAGAACTAAACCCTCATATAAAGTCACTGTTCAATCTCAGCCTTATTACAAGATATGTTCCCAAGGAATGGCGTACAGCAACAGTGGTCTCACTCCACAAAGGTGGTGCCACAACAGACCCCAGAAACTATCACCCTATAAGCCTGACTAGCCTTGTCTGCAAAGCTATGGAACGTATCATCATGGAAATCATAAACAAAGACATTGGGAACTCCAGACACTGGATCCTACCCAATTCGGCTTTGTTAAGGGCAAATCTTGCCTTTTGAACCTGGTCGACTTCTTTGAAACAGTTACCAAAGCCGTAGATGAAGGGAAGGTAGTCCACACAGTCTACCTGGACCTTGCAAAGTTCTTTGACACAATACCCCACTCGGGCTCATAAATAAGCTCACCAGCTTAAATATCAGCCCCTATGCCACAAGATGGGTTGCAAACTAGCTCAGGGATAGAACCCACATGGTCAGAATAGCAGGTGCCATGTCAGACTCTAAACCAGTTACAAACCGTGTCCCACAAGGCTCAGTCCTGGGACATCTTTTGTTCGGTATTTATTTCTCCGAGTTACAGGCTAACACGGGTGGACTATGGCTGACCAACTTCACAGATGACTGCAAACTGGCTGCTATAATTGACTCTCTGACTGATACAAGCATCCTCCAAAAGGGTCTCACAGAGATGGATAACTGGTGCCAGAGCCATGTCCTAAAGCTAAATGCCAAAAAGTGCATAGTCATCCCATTTGGAAAAAATAAAGTGCCCACAAATTACCACATAGGTGGTAATCCATTAAGTACGGAAGAAGTAATTAGGGACTTGGGGACCCAAGTAGATAGCAATCTTTCCTTTGATGATCACATTTCCAAAGTGGTTAGAAAGACCTTCTATATAGCCCACCTTATCATGAAAGGGTTCACATTTAGATCAAACGGGTCATTGTGCCCCTCTACTCATCACTTATCAGGCCCATAATTGAGTACAATGCCCCATTTGGGATGTACCTTACCCGACACCTTCAGCAACGGGAAAGACCCAAAAAGTATCTCACCAAGAGGATCAATGGGCTCAAACAAATGCCCTATGCAGTTCGGCTAAAGAAACTCCAGCTGTACTCAGTTGTGTACCACCTAGTCAGAGGCGATCTGTGTCTGACGTATAAAGCCATGTCCAACCCAGAATTAATGGTCATGTTTCACTTCAGGAAACCTAAATCCCTTAGAACTACATGCTCCAGGGACCTGAACCTCAGCACAGAAATAAATAGGACATGCTGGAAGGACAGATTCATATCCCAGAGGCTCCCCTCACTCTGGAACAAAATCCCAATCCATGTCAGGCAGAGCCCCTCACTGACCCTCTTCAAAAGAAATCTTGACAAATGGATGGGAGATCATAAGTTTACCCCTGGGATCTCTTCTGTGTCGCTGCTTGACAGAGGTACAGTAAACAAACCTTAAAATTGCTACCTTCTGTGACCTACTATACAGAGGCACAGTCAACTAATCTAAAAAGGAGGCGAAAGCCAAACATACTCTGGCCTAGGGCAGATAGCCTAGTATCAACCTATGAACCTATGAACCTATAAATCACTTACATGTAGAAATACATTCAATCAGGAATTATGGCAAGTGTGGATGCACAGGTTATTGATGCAACATGAATCACTTACATGTAGGAATACATTCAATCAGGAATTATGGCGAATGTGGATGCACAGGTTATTGATGCAACATGAATCATTTACATATAAGAATACATTCAATCAGGAACATGTTAAATGTGGATGCGCAGGTTATTGATGAAAATGAATCACTTACATGCAAGAATACATTCAATCAGGAGTCATGTCGAATGTGGATGCACAGGTTATTCCTGCGACATGAGTCAGTTACATATAAGAATACATTCAATCAGGAGTCATGTCAAATGTGGATGTGCAGGTTATTGATGCAACATGAATCAGTTACATGTAAGAATACATTCAATCAAGAATCATGTCGAATGTGGATGCACAGGTTATTGATGCAACATGAATCAGTTACATTTAAGAATACATTCAATCAGAAATCATGTTGAATCTGGATGCACAGATGATTGATGCCACATGAATTAGTTACATGTAAGAATACATTCAATCAGAAATCATGTCGAAGGTGGATGCACTGGTTAATGATGCAGCACTTATCAGTTACAAGCAAGAATAGATTCAATCAGGAATCATGTTGAATTTGGATGCACAAGTTATTGATGCAGCACGAATCAGTTACATGTAAGAATATATTCAATCAGGAATCATGTTGAATTTGGATGCACAGGTTAATGATGCAACACGAATCAGTTACATGCAAGAATTGATTCAATCAGGAATCATGTTGAAAGTGGATGCACAAGTTATTGATGCAACATGAATCAGTTACATGTAAGAATATATTATATCAGGAATCATGTCGAATGTGGATGCCCAAGTTATTGATGCAGCACGAATCAGTTACATGTAGAATATATTCAATCAGGAAGCATATGGAATGTGGATGCGCAGGTTATTAATGCAACACGAATCACATACATGCAAGAAAACATTCAATCAGGAAACATGTTGAATGTGGATGCACAGGTTATTGATGCAACACGAATCACTTACATGTAAGAATACATTCAATCAAGAGTCATGTTGACTGTGGTTGCTCAGGTTATTCATGCAACATGAATCTGTTACATGTAAGAATACATTCAATCAGGAATCATGTTGAATGTGGATGCACATGTTATTGATGCAACATGAATCAGTTACATGTAATAATACATTCAATCAGGAATCATGTTGAATGTGGATGCGCAGTTTATTGATGCAACATGAATACCTTGCATGCAAGAATACAATCAATCAGGAGTCATGTCGAATGTGGATGCACAGGTTATTCATGCAACATGAATCAGTTACATATAAGAATACATTCAATCAGGAGTCATGTCAAATTTGGATGCACAGGATATTCATGCAACATGAATCAGTTACATGTAAAAATAGATTCAATCAGGAATCATGTCGAATGTGGATGCGCAATTTATTGATGCAACATGAATCAGTTACATGTAAGAACACATTCAATCAGGAATCATGTTGAATGTGGATGCACAGGTTATTGATGCAACACGAATCAGTTACATGTAAGAATACATTCAATGAGGAATCATATAGAATGTCGATGTGCAGGTTATTGATACAACATGAATCAGTTACATGTAAGAATGCATTCAATAAGGAATCATATCGAATGTGGATGTGCAAGTTATTGATGCAACACAAATCAGTTACATGTAAGAATACATTCAGTCAGGAATCATGTCGAATGTGGATGCACAGATTATTGATGCAACATGAAACACATACTTGTAAGAATATATTTAATTAGGATTCTTGTCAAAACTGGATGCACAGGTTATTGATGCAACATGAATCAGTTACATGTAGGAATACATTCAATCAGAAATCATGTCGAATGTGGATGTGCAGGTTATTGATGCAACAAGAATCAGTTACATGTAAGAAAGCATTCAATCAGGAATCATGTCGAATATGGATGCACAGGTTACTGATGCAACATGAATCAGTTACTTTTAGGTGCAGATTCAATCAGGAATCATGTTGATTCTGGATACTCAGGTTATTAATGCAACATAAATCACTTACATATAAGAATACATTCAATCAGTAATCATAACGAATTTGGATGCAAAGGTTATTGATGCAACATGAAAAAGTTACATGTAAGAAAACATTCAATCAGGAAACATGTTGAATGTGGATGCACAGGTTATTGATGCAACATGAATCACTTACATGTAAGAATACATTCAATCAAGAGTCATGTTGAATGTGGATGCACAGGTTATTCATGCAACATGAATCAGTTACATGTAAGAATACATTCAATCAGGAATCATGTTGAATGTGGATGCACAGGTTATTGATGCAACAAGAATCAGTTACATGTAATAATACATTTAATCAGGAAACATGTTGAATGTGGATGCAGAGGTTATTGATGCAGCATAAATCAGTTACATGTAAGAATACATTCATTCAGGAATCATGTCGAATGTGGATGCACAGGTTATCGTTGCAACATGAATCACTTATATGTAAGAATGCATTCAATCAGGAGTCATGCCAATGTGGATGCCCAGGTTATTGATGCACCATGAATCAGTTACATGTAAGAATACATTCAATCAGGAATCATGTTGAATGTGGATGAACAGGTTATTGATGCAACATGAATCAGTTACATGTAAGAATCCATTCAATCAGGAATCATGTTGAATGTGGAAGCACAGGTTTTTGATGCAAAATGAATCAGTTACATGTAAGAATACATTCAATCAGGAATCATGTCGAATGTGGATGCACAGATTAATGATGCAATACGAATTAGTTACAAGTAAGAATGGATTCAATCAGGAATCATGTCGAATGTGGATGCACAGGTTATTGATGCAACATGATTCAGTTACATGTAAGAATACATTCAATCAGGAATCAGGTCAAATGTGGATGCACAGGTTATTGATGCAACATGAATCAGTTACATGTAAGAATATATTCAATCAGGAATCATGTCGAATGTGGATGCACAGGTTATTGATGCAACATGAATCAGTTACATGTAGGAATAGAATCAATCAGGAATAATGTTGAATCTGGATGCACAGGTTATTAATGCAACATGAATCACTTACATGTAAGAATACATTCAATCAAGAGTCATGTTGAATGTGATGCACAGGTTATTCATGCAACATGAATCAGTTACATGTAAGAATACATTCAATCAGGAATCATGTTGAATGTGGATGCACAGGTTATTGATGCAACATGAATCAGTTACATGTAATAATACATTTAATCAGGAAACATGTCGAATGTGGATGCAGAGGTTATTGATGCAACATAAATCAGTTACATGTAAGAATACATTCATTCAGGAATCATGTCGAATGTGGATGCACAGGTTATTGTTGCAACATGAATCACTTATATGTAAGAATGCATTCAATCAGGAGTCATGCCAATGTGGATGCACAGGTTATTGATGCAACATGAATCAGTTACATGTAAGAATACATTCAATCAGGAATCATGATGAATGTGGATGCACAGATTATTGATGCAACATGAATCAGTTACATGTAAGAATACATACAATCAGGAATCATCTCGAATATGGATGCACAGGTTTTTGATACAACACAAATTAGTTACATGTAAGAATACATTCAATCTGGAATCATGTCGAATGGGGATGCACAGGTTATTGATGCAACACGAATCAGTTGCATGTAAGAATACATTCAATCAGGAATCATGTCGAATCTGGATGTAGAGGTGATTGATGCAACATGAATCAGTTACATGTAAGAATACATTCAATCAGAAATCATGTCAAATGTGGATGCACAGGTTATTGATGCAACATGAATCACTTACATGTAAAAATACATTCAATCAGGAATCATGTTGAATGTGGATGCACAGGTTATTGATGCAACATGAATCAGTTACTTGTAGGTATAGATTCAGTCAGGAATCATGTTGCATGTGGATGCACAGGTTATTGATGCACCATGAATCAGTTACATGTAAGAATACATTCAATCAGGAATCATGTTGAATGTGGAAGCACAGGTTATTGATGCAAAATGAATCAGTTACATGTAAGAATACATTCAATCAGTAATCATGAAGAATCTGGATACACAGGTTAATGATGCAATACGAATCAGTTACAAGTAAGAATGGATTCAAACAGGAATCATGTCAAATTTGGATGCACAGGTTATTGATGCAACATGAATCAGTTACATGTAAGAATATATTCAATCAGGAATCAGGTTGAATGTGGATGCACAAGTTATTGATGCAACATGAATCAGTTACATGTAGGAATAGAATCAATCAGGAATCATTTTGAATCTGGATGCGCAGGTTATTGATGCAACATGAATCAGTTACATGTAAAAATACATTCAGTAAGAAATAATGTTGAATGTGGATGCACAGGTTATTGATGCAACATGAATAAATTACATCTAAGAATATATTCAATCAGGAATCATGTTGAATCTTGATGCACAGGTTAATGATGCAACACGAATCAGTTACATGTAAGAATAGATTCAGTCAGGAATCATGTCGAATGTGGATGCACAAGCTATTGATGCAACATGAATCAGTTACATGTAAGAATACATTCAATCAGGAATCATGTTCATAGGTTCATAGGTTCATACTAGGCTCTCTGCCCTAGGGCATTTATAAGCCTAGACAGAATGTGTTTGGCTTTCGCCCCCCCCCCATTTTAAATTTATTTTGCTATGCCCTTTTTCGAGGTTAGTATACTGTTCCTCTGTCTAACAGTGACACAGAAGTGATACCCAGGGTAAACCTACGATCTCCCATCCACTCATCAAGATTCCTCTTGAAGAGAGTCAATGAGGGACTCTGCCTAACCTGGACTGGGATTTTATTCCAGAGTGAAGGGAGCCTCTGGGTTATGAATCTGTCCCTCCAGCATGTCCTATTTATTTCAGTGCTGAGGTTCAAGTCTCGAGCGCGTAGCTCGATGGGATTTGGATTTTCTGAGGTGCAGCATGTCCATTAATTTCGGGTTGGACATGGCTTTATACGTCAGGCACAGATTGCCTCTGAGCAGGCGGTATGCCACTGAGTAGAGCTGGAGTTTCTTTAACCAGGCAGCATATGGCATCTGTTTGAGCCCTGTGATCCTCTTGGTGAGGTACTTTTGGGGTCTTTCCAGTTGCTGCAGGTGTCTGGTAAGGTACATCCTAAAAGGGGCATTGTACTCAATTATGGGCCTGATGAGGGATGAGTAAAGAGGCACGATGACGTCCCCTGATCTAGATGTGAATCCCTTCATGATTAGGTGGGCTATATAAAATGTTTTTCTAACCACTTTGGCCACGTGGTAGTCAAATGAGAGATTGCTATCAACTTGGGTCCCCAGGTCCCTAATTACTTCTTCTGTACTTAATGGATTACCACCTATGTGGTAATTTGTGGGCACTTTGTTTTTGCCAAAGGGGATGACTATACACTTTTTGGCATTTAGCTTGAGGCCATGGCTCTGGCACCAGTTGTCTGTTTCTATGAGGCCCTTTTGGAGGATGCTTGTGTCGGCTGGAGAGTCGATTATGGCACCCAGTTTGCAGTCATCTGCGAACTTGGTCAGCCACAGTCCTTCTGTGTTGGCCTGTACCTCCGAGGAATATATACTGAACAAGAGAGGTCCCAGGACTGAGCCTTGTGGGACACCACTTGTTACTGGTTTGGAGTCTGACATGGCTCCAGCAATTCTAACCATGTGGGTTCTGTCCTTGAGCCAATTTGCAATCCATCTAGTGACATAGGGGTTTATATTTAAGCTGGTGAGCTTATCTATAATTCCCGAGTGGGGTATTGTATCGAAGGCTTTTGCGAGGTCCAGGTAGGCTGTGTGGACCACCTTCCCCTCGTCAATGGCCTTGGTGACTGTTTCAAAGAAATCAACCAGGTTTAAGAGGCAGGATCTGCCCTTAACAAAGCTGAACTGGGTAGGATCCAGTGTCTGTAGGTCCCCAATATCTTTATTTATGAGGTCCATGATGATCCTTTCCATAGCTTTGCAGACCAAGCTAGTCAGGCTTATAAGGCGATAGTTTCCAGGATCTGTTGAGGCACCATCTTTATGGAGGGGGACCACTGTTGCTGTACGCCACTCTTTGGGCACATATCCTGTAGTAAGGCTGAGATTGAACAGTAGTTTTATGTTTGGGTTTAGCTCTTCTTGGAGTTCATGTAGGACACAGCCCGGGACACCGTCTGGTCCCATTAATGCTGTGTTTTTTGCTTTGGAGAGGGCGGCTCTTACCTGAGCATCTGAGATGTCAGGGGGGCAGCACTCTGCTGAGATAGATATTTGCCCTTTGGTGGGGAGGGGAGAAGTTTGCTGAACCTGTCAGCTAGGATGTTGGCAATGTCTGTGGGTTCGTGTATTTTTGTCATTTTGGACTAATTCTGAGCATATCTGGGAATTACCACCCAGGTTCCTAACATAACTAAAGAAAGCCTTGTGATTATCCTTAGTGTCCTGTGCAATTTTTCTCTCGAAGCTGGCCTTAGACAATTTTATGTGTGCCTGTAGTTTTTTGCTAATACCGATCAGTGATGCCTTCCCTTTTTGGGATTTTGCTCTATCATTTAGTAGCTTCCTCCTTCTATTGTATAGTTTGTTTATGGCTGGGGTCCACCAGACAGGACGTCTGCCTTTGGAGGATTGGGTCTTGGTTTTATTTGGGATCGCATGATCCATGCATTCCTGAAGGTGTTCATAGAATGCGTTTATAAAGGATTCTGCGGTCTGGGCTGTATTTTCCACAGGCCCGGGGGCTTTGAAGGATTCCTCCTCAGATTTGAGGAGTGTGAAATTTGCTTTAGAGAAGTTTTTCACTGTGGTTTTCTGGGCAGGGGGTTGGGTCGGGATGTGAATATCCAGTGAGATTAGTTTATGGTCTGATCTTACCAGTGAGGGATACACTTCTGGTCTGGAGCATAGAGTCCCCATGTTGGTGATGATCAGGTCCAGTATGTTTTCCCCTCTTGTGGGAGTGGTAACAAGTTGTTCCATAGCATTTGAGTTTATAAATTCAAGGAACCTTTGGGCTAGGGTGTTTGAGCTAGAGTAATGCTCCCAGTCTATGTTTGGGTAGTTGAAGTCGCCCAATATAATGGTGTTTGGAGAGACCTTCATATTTTCCAGTGTTCTCAGGAAGGCCGAGTGGGGTTCTGGGTTTGGGAGGGTGGTCTGTAGCAGGCTATAAACTGGAAGGCAGTTTTACCCACTGTTAGTTGCACATGGATAGTCTCTGATGCTTCGTGCTTTGCCACCAACCTGGAGGTGTGGGTATCTTTGATGAATATCGATACTCCCCCTCCTTTTGTGGTTCGGTCCAAGTTTTGGGGCCGAAAAGCATGGTATGAGGTATAACCTGGTAGTGCTGGGGTGCTCTCGGGAGCCCTGAACCAGGTTTCTGTTACTGCACAGATATTGATGTTCTCCATGCTAAGGACAGTTTCGGGTGCATGCATCTTGAGGTTTAGACTTCTGGCGTTGAGTAGCATTACTCTTAGTTTCTTATCCCTTGTAATACCTATGGAGGTGGGTTTGTCTTTTGAGCCTTGCCTAAAAAAGGCACTATGGGGGTAGCAAGAGCCTTTGCCAATATCCAAAAGCCCAGGGGTGACAGGTGCAAGCCGTCCCTAGTGAAGCATCATGGCTTGTCAAGCATATCATCCCAAGCTGACAGGCATCGGATCCCCTTTGAATGACACCAGTACTTAAGCCAATTGTTGAAATTGATCATCTTGTCTTCATACTGTGGCATCATTCTTGGTGAGGGTAAGATGCTACTCAAGGTCAGGGTCATACCAGCCTGGGCTACATGCTCAGAGAGCTCCTTTATGTCTCTTTTCATGTAGTCCAGGGAGGTACGTCTCAGGTCATTCACACCAGCATGGACAATGACTGAGTCATATTTGTACTTGCCTTGGAGTGACCTGAGTGCTTGTGTTATGTGGCGGATCCTAGCGCCCGACAGGCTGCTCACCATGACCCTCTCCTTGTTCAGCCTGGTGAGCGGGACATCAGTGTGCCTGACGATAGAGTCACCTATTACAAGTGTATCAGGTGTGTTGTTTAGTCTTAAGGGCTGTGACTGTTCGGCACACTGGCTTTGTGAGATATGTGTTGCACGTGTTTTGTTTTGGGGTAGCGGCTGCTTGGGTGTCTGCTTTGGAGGTCTCTGCTGCTTCGGCAGATCTTTATTTAGAGCCTCCGAGTATGTTTTTGTGTGATTATGTGTTTGGTTTGCTGTCGTGGTAGGTCTATGTGATACTGGAATTGTAGTGAGTGTGGTTTCCTTCTCCTCCTGACTGGTTATGCCAGTACTGAGTTGAGAGAGCTTAGCCTCCAGTTTGGCTATATGGTTGCATCTCTCACATGTGTTGGAATTTGTTGGGAGGAGGAGAGGGTTGTCTGTGTACATGAGGCAGTTGGAACATTGCCTCAAGATTCCCAGATTCACCAGCTGGACCAGAGAGGAGATTGCCAACTGACCTTTGGACATGCTAGAATAATATTGGGAATTCCTTAATAATTGAAAACCAGGGCCAGTGGGGAGTGAGGGTGTAGTGCTTTTAATTTTTAGTGCTGACTTATATAATTGTTTTAGTGAGCAAGTGCCAGGTAACTTAAGTGCAATGTGTTACAGGTAACTTAAATGCAAAAATGACAAACAGTAACTTTCTTTCAAGTGAAACAAGGAAATAAGTACAGTAAGCAATGCAGATATCACTAGTGATCCACAGAAGCACTGAGAAGCCGCGTATTAGGTGGAATTAGCGTTCCAGGGAAATAACAACCAAACAAACAACAAGCATATAAACAAAGCTAGATTCAGCAGGCCTGGATCTAGTCTATGCTACAGCAAACAAGGTGTACCAATTTCAGTAAGATACAGTTCAAATATTCAGGCACTATAAACCTTTAACCAGAAATTCCCAGCTCAGAAGGGCAGAGTCCAGCCTCTTCTCCCACAAGAGTGCAGACCACAAACCTTCTTAATGTAAAATACCTGGCCTGAAGTCCAAGTGCTTAAACCAGAACTAATACACTTTAAGAATAACAGACACTGGGCTCTCAATCAGCAGTTCCCAACTTAGAAGGATGAAAGCTACCTGTCCTGCCCCACAGTGCATGCCACAAACCTTCCTAATGTAAAACAACTGGTCTGAAGCCCAAGTGCTTAATCCAAAAGACTTAGAATGATAGCTACACTTTAATCAAGTTACTACCAAGCAGTAATAAATACAATTGAATACTTTAGAGAATGCCTGGATTAGTGCTCAAGATACACAAACAAAGCTAGATCCAGCAGGCCTGAATCCAGTCTATGCCACAGCAAACAAGGCGCACCAACTTCAGTAAGAAGCAGTTCAGATATGCATGCACTATAAGCCTTTAACCAGAAATTTCCAGCTCAGAAGGGCAGAGTCCAGCCTCTCCTCCCACAAGAGTGCAGACCACGAACCCTCTTAATGTAAAATAACTGGCCTGAAAGCCCAAGTACTTAAACCAGAATTAATACACTTCTAGAATAACAGACACTGAGCCCTCAATCAGCAGTTCCCAACCGAGAAGGATGTAAACTACCTGTTCTGCCACTACAGTGCAGACCACAAACCCTCTCAGTGCAAAACAATTAGTCCGAAGCCCAAGTGTTTAAACCAAAAGGCTTAAAATGAGTTACACCAAGCAGTAATAAATACAATTGAGTACTTTTAAGATGATGCAAAAGTAAAAAAAAGTAGGTAGAAACACAAGTACAGTAAAAGCAGATGAATTTTTTTTTTTTTTTTTTTTGAATAAGTGCTGAGATCAAAGAAACAGATTTGAGTGCTGAAACTAGAAAACTGGCTAGTTATAAGAAAAAAAAAACTAAGCTAGAAGGCTTCCCTCCAACACAGAAGGGCTTGGGGGCTCAGAAGCCTACAAATAGTCTATACCACTTAACAGGAAACGTAGGAAACAAGCTTAATTTTTTTTTTTTTCCCAGATGCTCTCCTTGTACACAGTAGGAGTGCCTGAAATCTGAATATGATCTCACTGCACTCAGTTGAGTGAGCAAATGAGATGGGCCCAGAAGGAGTATCCAAACACAAATTTACAAGAGGGGCGGGCAGTTGCAAGGCCACTAAGAAGAGCAGAGTCAAAACTTCCAGTTCAGTTAATATTCCTTCCACACAGTTAAAATCAATTTAAATACTGTATTTTTTTGAAAAAAAAGAGCAGATAAAGGTACTTAAATTCTCTTATACGTCCAGTTGAATTCACAAGTTCTTAGCCGGCCAAAGCTGAGGTTTTTAAGCAGAAAATATTTCACACTGTACCACTTAAATAGGCAAGGACGCGCAGATTATTTATGCAACATGAATCACTTACATGCAAGAATACAATCAATCAGGAGTCATGTCAAATGTGGATGCACAGGTTAATTCATGCAACATGAATCAGTTACAGATAAGAATATTTTCAATCAGGAGTCATGTCGAATGTGGATGCACAGGATATTCATGCAACATGAATAAGTTACATGTAAGAATACATTCAATCAGGAATCATGTTGAATCTGGATGTGCAGGTTATTGATGCAACATGAATCAGTTACATGTAAGAATACATTCAATCAGGAATCATGTCGAATGTGGACGCACAAGTTATTGATGCAATACGATTCAATTACATGTAAGAATACATTCAATCCAGAATCATGTCGAATGTGGATGTGCAGGTTATTGATGCAACATGAATCAGTTACATGTAAGATAAATTAAATCAGGAATAATGTTGAATGTGGATGCACAGGTTATTGATGCAACATGAATCAGTTACATGTAAGAATACATTCAATCAGGAATCATGTTGAATGTGGATGCACAGGTTATTAATGCAACATGAATCAGTTACATGTAAGAATACATTCAATCAGGAATCATGTTGAATGTGGATGCACAGGTTATTGATGCAACATGAATCAGTTACATGTAAGAATACATTCAATCAGGAATCATGTTGAATCTGGATGCTCAGGTTATTGATGCAACATGAATTAGCTACATGTATGAATGGATTCAATTAGGAATCATGTTGAATGTGGATGCACAGGTTATTGATGCAACATGAATCAGTTACATGTAAAAATACATTCAATCAGGAATCATGTCGAATGTGGATGCACAGGTTATTGATGCAACATGAAACAGGAATCATGTTGAATCTGGATGTGCAGGTTATTGATGCAACATGAATCAGTTACGTGTAAGAATACAATCAGGAATCATGTTGAAAATGGATGCACAGGTTATTGATGCAACATGAATCAGTTACATGTAAGAATACATTCAATCAGGAAACATGTTGAATGTGGATGTACACGTTATTGATGCAACATGAATCACATACATGTAAGAATACATTCAATCAGAAATCATGTCGAATCTGGATGCACAGGTTATTGATGCAACATGAATTAGCTACATGTATGAATAGATTCAATCAGGAATCATGTCGAATGTGGATGCACAGGTTATTGATGCAACATGAATCAGTTACATATAAGAATACATTCAATCAGGAATCATATTGAATGTGGATGTGCAGGTTATAGATGCAACACGAATCAATTACATGTAAGAATACATTCAATCAGAAATCATGTAAAATATGGATGCACAGGTTATTGATGCAACATGAATCAGCTACATGTATGAATAGATTTAATTAGGAATCATGTCAAATGTGGATGCATAGGTTATTGATGCAACATGAATCAGTTACATGTAAAAATACATTCAATCAGGAATCATGCAGAATGTGAATGCACAGGTTATTGATGCAACATGAATCAGTTACATGTAAGAATACATTCAATCAGAAATCATGTCGAATTTGGATGCACAGGTTTTTGATGCAACATAAATCAGTTAAATGTAGGAATACATTCAATCAGGAATCATGTCAAATGTGGATGCACAGATTATTGATGCAACATGAATCAGTTACATGTAAGATTACATTCAATCAGGAATCATGTTGAATGTGGATGCACAGGTTATTGATGCAAGATGAATCACTTACATGTAAAAATACATTCAGTCAGGAATCATGTTTAATGTGAATGCACAGGTTATTCATGCAACATGAATAAGTTACATGTAAGAATAAATTCAATCAGGAATCATGTCGAATGTGGATGCGCAGTTTATTGATGCAACATGAGTCAGTTACATGTAAGAATAGATTCAGAAAGGAATAATGTCGAATGAGGATGCACAAGTTATTGATGCAACATGAATTAGCTACATGTATGAATAGATTCAATCAGGAATCGTGTCGAATGTGGATGCACAGGTTATTGATGCAACATGAATCAGTTACATATCAGAATACATTCAATCAGGAATCATATTGAATGTGGATGTGCAGGTTATAGATGCAACACGAATCAATTACATGTAAGAATACATTCAATCAGAAATCATGTTGAATGCGGATGCATAGGTTATTGATGCATCCTGAATCAGTTACATGTAAGAATCGATTCAATCAGGAATCATATTGAATGTGGGTGCACAGGTTATTGATGCAACATGAATCATTTACATGTATGAATAGATTCAATCAGGAATCATGTTGAATGTGGATGCACAGGTTATTGATGCATCATGAATCAGTTACATGTAAGCATACATTCAATCAGGAATCATGTTGAATGTGGATGCACAGGTTATTGCTGCAAAATGAATCAGTTACATGTCAGAATACATTCAGTCAGGAATCATATCGAATGTGGATGTGCCGGTTATTGAGGCAACACGAATCAGTTACATGTAAGAATACATTCAATCAGGAATCATGTCAAATGTGGATGCACAGGTTATTGATGCAACATAAATCAGTTACATATAAGAATACATTCAATCAGGAATCATGTTGAATCTGAATGCACAGGTTATTGATGCAACATGAATCAGTTACATGTAAGAATACATTAAATCATGGAGAGCATTAATGACAGACCATACGCATCAGCCTTGGAACATGCAACATTATTTTGGATACAGCAACATAGGTACACATGTGTGAGTAAGTGGGTAGCTAAGGGAAGGTACACATGGGAAGCACATGTTATCAATAGGATAAAAAAGGGGAAACATGTCAACATAAATGCATGTGGTGCTGAGTTAAGACATGTGTAGTACCTGAGTAAAATGCCATATGCACAGAGGTATGCAGACAGAGACAGACTTGAGCATGTGGGTATGGCAATGTAGCAATCAATGCTGGATGACCAATGATCATGAAAATACCTGCTACTTGTCAATTATCAAAAAATGTAAACATGGAAGCATGGAGATTGTCTCCTAGAACATTGCTGCAATCCATATCTGAATTAACATATAATAATAACAAATATGTACAACATAACAACAGGAAGGCAGTCACTTAAGTCAGATAAATGATCACAAAAACCCTGTGGCATCAGACATTTGAGAAACCACCTACAGATCTATTAGTCAGTGGTCAGCAAAGCAGACCTCATTGCCACAGGGTCACACCACAACAAAACACGACACACATCAGATCAACTATAAGTTGCACTCAAATGCAGTCCGGAGCATCCATGCTAATGTTTCAGATCATGGCATAGCTGCCTCACCACATCTGGAAACACTTGACCTGCAGTGTTGTATAATGAGTTGGATGTGGAGACATTGGCATTTTGTGACATGATGTGGGTAGGACCATTAGTGTGATGTGTCTGTCTGGGTTCAGAGTTGATTGACCAACAGATGTGTATGCACATTGCAACATAGACAATGATGTGCAAGGGCCATGTGTGGGTCTCATGACAGGGAGCCTGCATCTCCCTACTGGAGGTAATCTGCTCAGTACAGCTAGGGCAGGTAATACTCAGGTTTGTACTATGCCACTTCTCTGCATTTACAGATACCACACTGTCATGCTGTGCCGCCAAGGCTGTCATAGCCTCTCCATGCCTGATCTCCTGTCCTTCATGTCACACACAGCTGGTGTACTACATGATCGGTGGTACAGGCAAGTGCATAGTGGTCAGAGACATAATGTTTCTGTGACCGTTCATGTATCAGCAATATTAAGTGGACACCCACTGACATGCATCCCTGCCCATCAGATACACTCCCATGTGTAGTCCAATGGACAGCATCAGTCCATTGTGAGTGAGAGGAATCACCAGTACCACCTCAATATAAGTTAGTTGGTCACAGTCATCATCTTGTCTGTCATCTGACATCCCCACATCATTAAAATGACCAGCCACACAGGCCTCACTATCAGAGGCTACACTATGACATACAGGTCTGCCCCCTTCTAGGCCAGACAATAAAACCAATGCAGTGGCCCATATGCCAGTGACTGTACTATTAGAGTGAGACACATCACATCCCATCTCAAGATCAGTGGATGGGCTACTGAAGGAGGCAGAAAGTGGATGTGCTGCAAAAAGAGACAGATGACACATGTTACATACATTCACAGGACTAAAATAAGGCAACATATAACTGCCATTATCAGATAGCTATCCAACTACAATGCTTATGGTAATATGGACTTACCAGGTGGGCATGGCTGTTGGTGGTACAAGGGCCCTATAAAGCAGAGATATGTCATGTCAGTCACATACCAAGCAAATATAATGGAAAATGTGAAAACAACTTGTTAAACCTACCTGACATGTCTACCTCTGACTCCAACATTGGTGGTGAGGGTTGAAATGGCACGGTTACATAAAAAGAGAAACATACACAACAACCCAGCGACAAGCCGCACTTACAGGGCATTACAGGGCATCATGTAGCATTCAACACAGTGTATAACATACATATACTGTCTGGGTGATGACAGCCAGAATGCAGGTGTTCTGTGCAGGTGAACAAAACCACTTTAGTCATGAAGGTCACAGATGTAATTAACAATATTTAACTGTGGTGACCATACAGACAGTCTTCCCATGACTGTCCTCCCTTTTTGGGAAACAAATCATCTGGTATAATGCAGAACCTGTAGTTTAGAATTGCACACAGACAACTCCTCAGTCATAGCAGGAGGCCGATGCATACACTGGATTACACTAATAGAATATGGAGATGTTAATGTGACAAATAGTGCTGACGTCCTGAAGATGTACCTGTGCAGCCAACACTAATATCAAAGATCGCAGGTATGCTAAACAATATTGCACTATAACCACAATACAAACTTACCAGGTCTGTATGTGCCTGATGGTAAAACTTTCCATGTTGTGCAAACAAGTATTTGTAGGTTAAAATGACACATTAATAACATGTGAGTATACTCCTAAATCATAACAGGAGACAGAGGCATATAACTACCATGGATCACAGGAACAGAATATAGAGACAATCCCGTGACAAATGGTGACACTGTTTTCAAGTTGATGAGTCTTAAACACATAGCATTACACATGTTTCTGACAGTGTTATCTATACATTGTGTAGGAAAGATAATGTGCAAAAACACATACTTGTGCATCTGCATCAGGTGTCTTGTGATGTACAAGGCATAGTTCTGTTGCTGTAACAATCATATAAAAATAAGGTAAGAAGTGTGAATTACATTACTTTAATGACAGTTGCAGTAAGCTTCAGTATTTGTGAATGTCAGGCATACCTTTGCATCCTGGAACACCTGCCTTAATACCTCCTCTGGGTATATGACAATCCTGGCAGGTGTTATGGTGGGTGGTCAGGAACATTGTTATCTCATTTGGGGAAGGCAATGGTGGCCCATCTTCCATGGCATTCCTCTCCCTGTAATTGTCGTTAGGTCTGTTGGCAGCATGGAGGACCATGTCAGTGCAACATCACTGGCAGACCTCCTTGGATAAGTTGTATCCACCCACAGCATTGATCATGTTGGTGACATCTCTCCATATTCATTGTCTCCGCACAGTGTTACCTGTTCATTCTAGCAAGTTCCAGCCATGCAAAAATTTTCCCACCTATTTCATTTGGACATCTGAAAGAAAAAAGTTAGCATGCACACATCAGATTTTATACAGTAGTTTACATATAGACATATCAATGTTCAAAGCATATGTCAATTGCCTCAGCTGTCATTTACAGTGCATAGCTACGCAAAAGCAACCCAAGACAGCTATATTACCATCATGTACAGATGAGCATAAAGAACATGTCTGAATAGCTGATCCATATGCCCTAACATAATCAGCATACACGTGAACAGCTACCAATACATTCCAAATGTTTGGATATGTCATGAATGCGGAGGTGGTACTTGAACCTGCATCACTGGATAATTTGACAAGTAAGGGCCAAACACATAACTAATGTGCCACAACTTCAGTGGTGCTAGAATGGTGTTGCCACAGTGACATGCACATCCAACCACACCCACCAATTCTACCTCAAGCATGTGGGATATATCACAGGTGTTATTGCAGTCAGTGACTATTAGAAAATGTCTGTAAATCAGTCTCTGAATGCATAACTTGCCGAGAACCCCATAAATCATTGTTGTTCACATACCTACTTCAGCTGTAAAACTGAATTTGTATTATCGATGGATATTAGCAGATTCTACTCATATACATAATCCATTTGCTTGTAGCCATACAGTTGCATATGAGAACACCTCACTGATAGTAATGGGCATTTACCCATATGCATTCATATTGGGGAAGTCTAACCCCATCCTTTATGCAACTGACATATTGAAGTGCAGAGAATTTCACAGAAAATATGCATAAAATATGTGTTAGAGTTATCGCACAGAACATTATGAATATAGAAGAGTGAGAATGACTAGTGTATTCAATAAAAGCAATGCAGACAGGTGACAGCTTACCTTTGTGATAACAGTCCAGCAGCTATACTTCACAGTGAGATTAGCTAATCTCAAACACCTTACATCATCATAAAAACACCTTTAACAACCAAATCACTAGTCAGGGATCATAGGTTCATAGGTTCATAGGTTGGTACTAGGCTATCAGCCCTAGGGCCTATACAAGCCTAGCCATAACAATTCCCTGGATCTGGGAACTCATGTAGATAGTAACCTGGCCTTCAACCATCATATGGTCAAAGTGATAAGAAAATCTATCAGTGGTGCTCAACTTATAAACAAGGGCATGGCATTTAGGTTCAGAGGAGTCATCATACCACTGCACTCAGCCTTCATCAGACCCATCATAGAGTATAACATCCCATTTGGCATATAACTGACCAGACTCATGCAGCAACTGGGACATTCATAAATATTCCCTGCAACACAAATACAGGGAGTAAACACAATGTCTTATGCTGATAACATCAAAGCCTTGTCTCTTACTTGGATTCATACACACGTCTGAGAGGTGATCTTTGCCTGGCATAAAAGGCATCCCTGGACCTAGCTTTGATGAACTTTTGCATATCCACAAAACAAACAAAAGACCTAAATTATGTTTGTGACATAAATAGGACATGTTGTAGAGACAGATATATGTCTCATAGAATTTCCATTCTCTAGAACAGGTTCCCCATTGATGTGAAGCAAAGTTCCTCCATATTTAAGCATAAATTGGACCAATGGATACATAATCAGAAATTCACCCCTGGCCTGGCATGTATGTCTCTGATGGACAGATGAAGTAAATCAATCCCTATATAAGTTAAATCTGTGGGTGACTTGTGGGTTGCATGGGTAAGCTTATTAGGGCATTAGTGATTGTTAGGCCAGTATACACCTATGAACATATATGGTGTTCGATATTCATTGTGTCCTGCAATGACAGTGTTCCCCATTTAGACACATGCCTTCCTTCAGTCACACTCCATTAGTCATGACTGTCACACAGTCTGCAACAGTTCTGCACTTTGTGCATTAGTACATATGTATTTTTAAAGTGTATCATTGGTTGGTATGTATACTGACCATCTGTCAGGTTGTGTGCATGCACGTGCGCATGGTGTGTGTGTGTGTGTGTGTGTGTGTGTGTGTGTGTGTGTGTGTGTGTGTGTGTGTGTGTGTGTGTGTGTGTGTGTGTGTGTGTGTGTGTGTGTGTGTGTGTGTGTGTGTGTGTATATATATATATATATATATATATATATATATATATATATATATATATATATATATATATATATATATATATATATGTATACACACACACACACACACACACACACATATATATATATATATATATATATATATATATATATATATATATATATATGTATATATTGATATGTGTGCTGTGTACCTTACCTTTACTTTATTTGTATTATGACCTTTGTCCTTCATGTCTTGTGATATGTGTTATATGTGTTGCACATTTGTACCTGCACTTTTCCCATCTCCTTTATTAGTGCCTTTTCCAGTCCTTCTATTATCCTAAAAAAAAAATTGCCCATGCCCATCTGCCTCTTCCTCTGACCATCGTACTCCATCATCCGTCTTGTGTGTCCCTCTTCTTCATTGTCACCTCAGATTTGCTTTTCTATTACCCTATTTCATAAAGTGTGTGTTCCACACCCATTGTTAGCAACTGTTAGCCATGCTGATGTAGCTGTGATTGCCCTTCACCTTAACTGATTAATTCATTTATTGGAAATTGTGAGGATCATGACAGATTCCACAAAAAATGATGAGCATGTTCATATATTTCTATCTACATTTTGCAAAGATATCCATAATTGTTTGTCAATATTTGCCACTTTTCAGTACCATTGTTGATGTATATTTCTCTTCATCCAGTTATTTCAACATCCTACTGGCACATTCCTTTGAACTTGTTAACCTTCCATAGATGTGCATTGGTAATGTACATATATAACTTTCTGGATTAGTTTTCTTTGATTACTATTTTGCCCTGACTGATTGTGTGTCTGCACTGATGTCATAGATTATTTGTTAAGTCTGCATTGCGCTGAGATATTCTCTGTAATCCGGGCACATTTATATATAACTTGGTTTGTCACAAATCTTGGGTGGAACTAGGCTCAATCTGCCAAATTCTGCAAATTGTATGGAATCCGGACGATTTACTTGGAAACATTTACACAATTTTTTATTACTCTCTCTAACAGGTCTAAAATGTATCAAACTAACAAGATTTCTTACTGGAAATGTAAAACATTTCTGAAGGCTATTTGATGCTATGCCTTCTTTGTAAAACAAATAAGACATTTTAGGCTGAATTTCAAATTTTTTTAAAAGCACTTTGGCCTGATAAATGTGAGGTCACCAATGCTCTTTTTGCCCAATGTTCCAATTACTTCTATTCTCAAAAAAGATCAATAGTCTGTTTTATGAACTCCACTTGCAATTGCTAGAAAAATAATTACAACAAGCCTGAAGAGTAAAATACCACCAGAATTCATAGGTTCATAGGTTGGTACTAGGCTATTGGCCCTAGGGCCTATATAAGCCTAGCCATAACAATTCCCTGGCTATTTCTTCCCACACTATTTACTTCCCTGGACTCCTGTCTAGCAGGGCAACTGACGTGATCCCTGGGGTGAATTTCCTTTCTCCCATCCAATCGTCAAGGTTCCTTTTGAAGAGGGTCAAAGAGGCGCTCTGCTTGACATGTATGGGCAGTCTATTCCAGAATCTGGGGAGTCTCTGGTTCAGGAACTTATCCCTCCAGCATGTTTTGTTTATTGTGATGACAAGGTTTAGATCCATGGAGTGTGTGGCTCTGAGGGCTTGGGATTTCTTTAAGTGTAGCATGTCCAACAGCTCTGGGTTTGACATGGCCTTGTATGTTAAGCAGAGATTACCTCTGAGTAGACAATATGCGACAGAGTATAGCTGGAGTTTTTTAAGATGGTCAGCATAGGGAATCTGCTTTAGGCCTGTGATTCTTTTAGTGAGGTATTTCTGCGGCCTTTCCAGTTGTTGCAGATGTCTTGAGCGGTACATACCAAATGGGGCATTGTATTCTATAATGGGTCTACTGAGGGATGAGTACAATGGGACAATGGCCTCCTTTTTTCTGGATGAAAAGCCCTTAGTGATGAAGGATTTCCTCACTGTTGTGGTGATGAGGTTATTGAAGGTGAGACCACTGGCCACCTGTGTCCCTAAGTCTCTTATCACAGTTTCGGTGTTTAGTGTACTGCCACCTATGTGGTAATTCATGGGTACATGTTTTTTCCCAAAGGGGATAACTATACATTTCTTGGCATTGAGCTTGTGCCCATGGCTCTGGCACCAAGCATCTGTTTCTGTAAGGCCCTTTTGTAGAGTATCCATATCATTTGGGGATTTGATAATGGCTCTAGGTTTGCAGTCCCTTAGTGTTGGCCTATACTTTAGAGAAGTAGATGCCAAACAAGAGCAGTCCCAGGACTGAATGGCCACTGTTGCTTGCCAAAGAGAAATCCTTATCATTACAATGAGATCAAAAGTAAATAAGTTAAAATCTAATTGTTGGCAAAGTTTATTATTACTCCTGAAAAAATATAATAGCTAGTCAACTGTGTTACAGAATATTAACAATTTACAATGTTTTGTTTACTGATTTAATTATTTAATTGTAATATTGTAAATATTTTTGTTTTGTTCATCTGAGTGTTGTTATTTAAGCCATAATAAAAAATAGTGCAAAGGAGAAATACCATGGAAAAAAAGAAAAAGACAAGTTTTACTTTTGAAGTCAAAAGAAATAAGATTAAAGCAATAAAGGGATACAGTTGTTTGTTTTCGAGTGAGAGAATTTTAAAACTGATTTTTGAAGATGTTAGAAGCAAATGTCCATGTCAGTGAACATCAGTGATAACAAGATCATATGCAAATAGTTCTAAAACATGTGGGGAGGGTTGAGAGAACAATGAGTCTAATGAGTGGGTGATATGGTAGAGCAAGAAGATGGTATTAAGACAAGTGATCTTCAATGGCAGCTAACACAGCTGAGCATAATTTTCCAGCTGGAGCACATAGGTAGATCATGGTTCTCCGCCCAAAGGTCCTTTGGACCTAGGCTTACTGAGGTGGGGATACACAAAGATAAGGAGAAGGATTTAGTGCTGGAGCTGATGTTTAGGAAAGTATAGATGGTAGAAATGGAAAGACAGGGTTTTAATTACTCAGAGATGGCTGTGTGCATGGGGAAGAAATAAAAGGTAGGCATTAGGAAGGATTCTCAGTGGTGATCAGTGGTGGGAAAGTGGCAGAGCAGTGCTTAGCATTAGCAGTATTTTGTGAACCAAATGAGGACAGGAAAGAGACACCCCATGGGAAAGATAATGAGGAAGTGGGCAGAACTGCCTTAGAGGGGACTTTAGTGTGGTGATAAACCTGTCCAATGATAGTTTATTTGAAAGAAGTGAGTTTCACAGAGGATCCCAGAGGGGTTTATAGAAAGATATCGAGGAGTTAGGTTTGATAAATGCATGGAAAGATTTGTGGAGGAAGGACAGATTGATTTTTTCAATGAAGGAGTATTTACAGGAAAGTGCGTTAGGAAGATTTTAGTAGACAGAGAGATGGCAGAGGGGATATATGATAACTGAAAGGGAACTGTATGAACATAGTTTGATATTACTAGATTTGTTTCAAATTACTGGATTAGGTAGTGAAGATTGAGGTGGAGAAGAGATGGAAATAGATTCTGGGACATTCAGGAGATAAATGATTGCAGGAAATGGTGATGTAGGTACTGCAGGGTAATATAGGGGCAAAAGGGGATGGGAATTATGAAATGTGATGTAATGCAAGCAACACTGAGAGGCTGAATAAAGGAGTGAAGGGACAAAATGAGATGAGAGGAATATGAACATGGGATGATAGATTACACAGGTTAGAAAGTAGGGTGAGGATCTGGAAGAGGAGGTATAGGACTATATATTGCTGGAACCTGTGTTCTGAGAGACTGCTTTTCAATCTATCTGGAAATATACAGAGCTAAGTATATTTTTTGGTTTTAGAGTACTGTTAATTGTTGCTTATAGTTTTTCAGATCTCTGCTGAAAGTGTTTTGTCCCATCCACCCTCCCTATTTCTGGCTTGTAGTTTAAATTTGGTGGCTTTTCAAGTTGCCTGCCTAACTGTAGATTTGATCTGGGACACTCCCCCGGTCCCATCTCTTTACCACATTCTACCTAATAAACTCCTTCTGCACTTGCTTTTAGTCCTTTTTAATTTAATTGCATTTTTTACACTGTGTTTGGTCTAATATTGCTACATACTCAAGTATGCTAGCTTGCACTGCATGTGAATTGCTTTTACTGCTGTTTTAGCTACTTTTCTGTAAAAAAAAAAATACTGTAAGCTTGTTTCCTGCCTTTCCTGTAACTAGTGTAGTCCAGATACAGATTTGCTGTATCCAGGACTGTAAGTAAGATTCTGAGCCCCCCAAGCCTTTCTGTATTGGAGGGAAGCCTTCTAGCTTATCAGTGGGAATGGTAATCACTAGGTAACCTGTCTACCACATAAGGAGTGGTTCTGGCCCAGAAATTGTAGTTATTGGCCGTTTGGGCAATCTTTTCCATCTCTCTTAACTTTCTGATTCGAAAGCCTACATCTGCACTTGTTTCTGTCCTGTAACTCATCTAGTGCAGATACAGATTCTTAGTTTTAGCACTTAAATGTGCTTATTCGTGCTCAGCACTTGTTCAGAACTTGTAAACACTAAATAAGCTACTAATTACTATAGCACTCAACCTTCCTCATTACCTAGAGAAAAACAGTTTTTGTACTTACTTTTCTCACTTGCTTAGAGAAAAACAGCTCTTGTGCTCACTTTCCTCACTTATTTAGAGGAAAATAGTTTTTTTATTCAGGCATGTCCAAGGGTCAGCTCCCAGTGTTCTCTCCTGTCTATCTGATGAATCTGGGCATCTTGAGGCAATGTAGAAATTGCCTCATGTACACCCACAACCCTCTCCTCCTACCACCCAACACTACAACCTGTGAGAGATGCACTTATCTAGCCAAACTGGAGGTAAAGCTCTCTCCAACCAAGACTGAACTTGACAGTCAAGAAGAGAAGGTAAGCATTTGAACCACACCACACTCATAACATAGTCTCACTAAATCTACACCACCAAAATCCACACATAGTAAAACAAAAACATTTGCGGAGGATCTCAATAATAATATGTCTAAGCAATAGAGACCTCCAAAGCAGAAACACAAGCAACCTCCATCCCCAACACAACCCAAATGACACATAGCCCACAGACTCAGTGTGCCATTCAACCACAGCCAATAAGGCAGAACAACGTACCCAACACACTAGTCATAGGTGACTCTATAGTCCCACTCACCAGGCTAAACAAGGAGAATGTTACTGTCAGCTGCCTGTCGGGTGCCAGGATCCGCCACATAACCCACGCACTGAGGTCACTCCACAACAAGTACAAATATGACTTTGTCATTGTCCATGTTGGTGTGAATGACCTGGGATGTACCTGCCTGGACTATATGAAAAGAGACATGGAAGAGCTCTCCAATTTTGTAGCCCAGGCAGGTATGACCCTAGCCCTGAGTAGCATTCTACCATTGCCCAGAATGATACCGCAGTACAAAGACAAAATGATTGACTTCAACAACTGGCTAAGCTTCTGGTGTCATTCTAAGGGGATCCAGTATCTGTCTGCTTGGGATGACATGGTCGACAGACCACGATGCTTTGCCAGAGATGGCCTGCACCTGTCGCCCCTGGGATTCTGGATACTGGCTAAGGCTCTTGTCGCCCCTATAGTGCCTTTTTTAGGCAAGGTTCAAATGACAAACTCACCACCATAACAGGAACAGGCAAGCAAAAACTGAGGGTAATGCTACTCAATACTAGAAGTCTAAATATTAAAATGTACTCACTCGAGGCACTCCTTAAAATGGAGAACATCGATATCTGGGCAGTGACTGAGACCTGGTTCAAGGCTCCAGAGAGCACCCCTACACTACCAGGCTATAACTCATACCACACTTTTCAGCCACGTAACCTGGACTGAAACACCAAAGGCGGAGATGTGTCCATATTCATTAAGGATATCCACACCTCCAGGCTAGTTGCTCAGCATAATGTATCCGAGGTTATCCAAGTGCAACTAACTCTGGGCAAAACTGAAATCCAGATTCTAGCTTGCTACAGATCCCCCACCATGCCCCAGGATTCCCACTCCTCTTTTCTTGATGTACTGGAAAATATTAGGGTTCAACCAAACACCCTAATAATGGGTGACTTCAACTACCCCACCATTAACTGGGAAAACTACTCATGTATCAACTCCTTCGCTCAATGCTTTCTGGAATTCATAAACTCCTATGCCCTAGATTAACTTATCCACACCCCCACCAGGGGCAACAATATCCTAGACCTAGTCATTACCAACATGAGTGACCGGTGTTCCATACCTGAAGTCAACTCCTCATTGGTCTGATCCAACCATAAGCTAATCACCCTTGATAACCACATCCCGCCCCCACCCCCCCATTAAGGAAACCATGATAAAAAATTTCTCTAAAGCCGAGGTTGTCCAAGTGCAACTAACTCTGGGCAAAACTGAAATCCAGATTGTAGCTTGCTACAGATCCCCCACCATGCCCCAGGATTCCCACTCCTCTTTTCTTGATGTACTGGAAAATATTAGGGTTCAACCAAACACCCTAATAATGGGTGACTTCAACTACCCCACCATTAACTGGGAAAACTACTCATGTATCAACTCCTTCGCTTAACGCTTTCTGGAATTCATAAACTCCTATGCCCTAGATTAACTTATCCACACCCCCACCAGGGGCAACAATATCCTAGACCTAGTCATTACCAACATGAGTGACCGGTGTTCCACACCTGAAGTCAACTCCTCGGTGGTCTGATCCAACCATAAGCTAATCACCCTTGATATCCACATCCCGCCCCCACCCCCCATTAAGGAAACCATGATAAAAAATTTCTCCAAAGCCAACTTCATGCTTCTTAAGACAGAAGTGGTGAACTTTATGACACCCACGCAGATGGACAATACAGTTACAACTGTTGAATCCTACACAAATGCACTCTATAAGCACTTACATGAGTGCATGGATTGTGCTATCCCAACAGAACCAAGATGCTATCCCCCCAAAAAAAGGAAGCCAATCTGGTGGTCCCCTGCCATAAACAAACTGTACAACAGAAGGAAGAAACTGTTGCAAAAGAGAGTAAAATCCCATAAGTGGAGGAGCTCCCTGGTCAGCCTCAGTAAGAAGCTGAGATCCCTTATAAGATCCTCCAAAGCTAGCTACGAAAACAAAATCACCACTGATTCTAAGGACAACTACAAAGCATTCTATAGCTATGTCAAGAATCTCGATGGCAGCACCCAGATCTGCTCTGAGTTACAGCACAACGGCATGGAAATTACAGAACCAACTGATATTGCCAACATCCTGGCAGATAGTTTCAGTGCTAACTTTAGCCCCCTCACCCCCTAAAGGGCACATATCTATACAGGAAGAATGCAGAGTCCCTGTAATCACAACTATGCAGGTGAAAGCTGCACTCTCTAAAGCCAAAAACACAGCATCCATGGGACCGAACAACATCCCAGGCTGCGTTTTACACGAACATCAGAACAAACTGGCTCCCCACCTAAGCACCATGTTCAATAATAGCCTTGCATCAGGCTTTGTGCCCACTGAATGGCGGACAGCAACAGTTATCCCACTCCACAAAGGGGGAGCCACCACTGATCATGGGAACTATCGCCCTATTAGCCTGACAAGCCTGGCCTGCAAGGTCATGGAACGTATCATCATGGAACTCATAAACAAAGACATAGGTAATCTCCAAACTCTGGATCCCACCCAGTTCGGGTTTGTAAAAGGCAGATCATGCCTCCTGAATCTGATCAACTTCTTTGAGGCAGTCACCAAAACTGTGGATGAGGGTAATGTGGTTCTCATAGCCTATCTTGATCTGGCCAAGGCTTTTGACACTATCCCCATTCTGGAATTATAGCTAAACTCATTAAACTAGGTATAAAGCCCTATGTCACAAGATGGGTTGCCAGCTGGCTCACTGACAAAATCCACACTGTAAAAGTTGCAGACTCCAAATCTGACATCAAACCAGTGACAAGTGGAGTACCACAGGGTTCAATCTTGGGACCTCTCCTGTTTGGTATCTACTTCTCTGAAGTACAGGCTAACACAGAAGGCCTCTGGCTAATGAAGTTTGCAGATGACTGCAAACTAGGAGCCATAGTCAAGTCCCCAAATGATGTGGACATCCTACAGAAGGGCCTCGCTGAGACAGATGCTTGGTGTCAGAGCCATGGCCTCAAGCTCAATGCCAAAAAGTGGAGTGTCATCCCCTTTGGTAAAAACTCTGTATCCATGAACTACCACATAGGCAGCAATCTACTTAACACCCAATGTGTGATAAGAGACCTTGGGACCGAGATGGACAGTAGTCTCTCCTTTGATAGTCACATCACCACAGTAGTCAGGAAGTCCTTCTACGTGGCACACCTCATCATAAAAGGGTTCTCATCCTGGAAAAAATAGGTCATTGCTCCCCTCTACTTGACACTCATTATAGAGTACAACGCCCCTTTTGGAATGTACCTCACAAGACATCTGCAGCAGCTGGAAAGGCCACAGAAGTACCTCACAAAGAGGATTACTGGCCTCAAACAAATCAAACAAATGCCCTACACTGACCATCTCAAAAAACTCCAGCTTTACTCAGTAGCATATCGCCTACTCCAATGTGATCTCTGCCTAACATATAAAGCTATGTCAAACCCGGAGCTGTTAGACATACTACACCTAAAGAAATTTCAATCCCTCTGAGCTACATGCTCTAAAGACCTAAACCTTGTCACCACAATAAACAGGGCATGCTGGAGGGATAGATTCCTGTCCCAGAGACTTCCCATAATCTGGAACAGGCTACCCATCTATGTCAAGCAAAGTTCTTCATTAGCACTCTTCAAGAAAAATCTTGATGAGTGGATGGGAAACAGAAAATACACCCCAGGGATTACTTCTGTGTCTCTGCTCGACAGTGGTACACGAAAATAACTTTATTGGGATCAAAATTGCGAGTGGAGAGTATTTTGGAGAGGGGGTGGTATTAGGCAAAAGGAGAAGAAGGAGCTAGACAGAGAAATGGGATGGAGAAGTAGTGTAAATGATTAGCTATTTTAAATGTAAAACAATAGGTTTCCAGATGAAAGAGCAACTGGATGGGATTTTTAATAATATTGTAGAATTGCCTGTGTTGATGTATGAGGCAGTGGTCGTGGGTTTATATAAGGGGAAAGGGTAGAACATTGACTCAAGAACTAAAAGCAAGTGTCCTATGTAATATGGATACCAAAATATTTACTATGATAGTAGCAAAAATGTTAGAGAGGCTGTTGTCTAACATGACTGGAGATGAACAGGTGAGTTTTCTTAAAGGAGGTCTGTAGATGGGTTCAATTTATAATCCTGAAATCTTGAAATATCGAATTTCAGAATCTCGAGATCATAAAGCCAAAACCTTAAAGTCCTGAAACCCCAGAAGTGCAAATTTCAAAATCGCAACTCCTACATTAACCATACACCACACACATACACATAAACACACCTTCCCCCCACACACAAACACACAAACCTACACTACATACAAGCAGGGAGGCAAGCCCCCCTGCACCCCCCATGTGGGGGTTGTGCCCCCCACATACCCACTGCTTAAATATACTAACTCCCAGGTCTACACAAACAAACACATGAAAACACTACCATACAAGCTACTTTCCACTCGCATGCACACATCACAGTAACAAAACACACTGACACACAGTAAAGCCCCTAACCAAAACCCTTAAACATAAATACTTACCTGAACTTCCAGCTATCCATTCATACAACGCAATACCAGAAGTGCTCCTTCAACATCTCTGTAATTCGGGATTTTGAAATTCTTGCATCTGGGGTTTTGGAGTTTTGAGCTTTTGGCTTTATAATCTTGGGATTTTGAAATTCAATATTTCAGAATTTCCGGATTATAAAGTGTTCCCTATAGACCATTAGATGATGTTACTAATCTTTTGAAGTGAACAGAAATAACAGAGAAATGGAGAGTGGGATAGCTGTGATGGATATACAAAAGTCTTTGATTGTATGCAATATTTTGGAGCAGGTGGTGGTAGGGAGGATTAAAGGATGGATAGCATTCTATTACAGGCTTTGGATCAGGTTGACAGGTATAAAGAAATGAAACAACAGCAAATCCACAGCTTCCGAAACAAGTTTATTCTCTCACTCTGACGTCTCGGCCATAGCCTTCAAGGAGTATAAACCTTATAATTCCCAGAACTACATTTATACTACTACACAAAACAATTATACAATAAAACAATTAATATAAATTAATTAAATTCAGTGCATTAAATCAGTACTTTCCAATTAAAATCTTCATTAAGGCCATAAGGATGCAGTGTGTTGAATTTCAAAATATATACAGCTTCTTTATATAATAAAGTACGCTTAATATCGACATTGGCATGTATAAAGAGTCTCATATAGAGGTAAGGAATCTGCTGAGTACAAAAGATGACATTCGGTGGGGGGGGGGGTAGTATGCATTGCTTTGCTGTTAATTGTGTGTTTTTATTAAATGATGCAGATAGGTATCTACCTTATATTCTGAATATTTTGGGCACATTTGAACTGGAGTTAGGGCTTATATTTCATCCTAAAAAGCCTATAACCATTAGAGTGGGAGGGCAGAAAGGAAGTAGCATCACATTTGTCTGAGGGTGTCATTCTGGTGACGTAGAGGGATTAAACCCTGACTACAGCCAAAACAAACTTAGTTCAGTTAGCAGCTTGGGAAACTGATGGAGTAGCACTGAAGGATGGGCAGTTCCATCCCAAAAGAGGGAGATTATACAGATGCTCCTTGCATATGCTCATTAGTGGAGGCTGGGAACATAAAGGGGGGAGAGTGATCTAAAGAGGGGGAAGATTTTAGAGACCTTCGGCTAAGCTACTGGTGATGCAGGGCTTCCTCAATGCATGCCCATCCCTGGGAGATACTGAAGACTAGAGGGAAAAGGGTAACTAAGGGTTGGGTCATAAATGACCTCCCCAGCAAAAGCATTTGATAACAGAACCCCTGCAAGACACCCATAGATTCTGCACAGACCCTGACTTTAGACTTGAAAAATTCCAAGGGCAGGAGAACAAGAAGTTGGCAAATGGATGGCTGTATGGATGGCTGTATGGATGAATGGATGGGGGAACTGGGGTATCTGGAATGAATGAATGAAGCTAAAAGGATAAAAAAAACTTTGAACATGGGAGATGTTAGTGTGCATAGTATGGTTAAATAAATATGAAGGAATAGCTGGGATAAGAGAAGAAAGTAAATTAAGCAATTGTTAGATGGATGGTTACAGAAAATATTTTGTGTTCAGAAAGAAATTTTAGGCAGTTAGGGCCTTCATCTTGCCAACATGTGCTATATTTAGTGTGGAATATAAGGCTAGTCTAAGGATTAGGAAGTGTTAAGAAAAAAAAAAAGAGAGGAGAATTAGGGAAAGAAAAAAACAGAGCAACAAGGAGAGAAATAAAGGTCCCCTTTGTGCTTGAGATACACACCAGCATTCAGAGTAATATGCCAATCAACAATACTTTGACAAATGGGGCAGTGCAACAACTAATATATCCAGCACCAAACAATATCTTAAAGTTCAGGTCCACAGTCCTCATTAAAGCAGTAGGAATACTCCTAAAATAGGTGTACCCACTTAGTCCAGACTTTTGCAATGTGAGACAAGGTACTCTTCCTGGAAGAGAATGCTGTTTCCATTAGTATATTATTAGTATAGTAAGACTCCACTTTTCACTGCATTTGTGGAGTCCCACATTCTTCTAAAATTTGATTTTGCACTTTCTGGCTATTGTAAACAAGCCACAAAAGCAATATGACATTGGATTGCAGGATCTAGAAACAGCTGGGAGACCACACAGATTAATTTAGACTATTGTAGAAACAGATATCTTCATCCTATAGCACTCTATGAGTATCTTCAATGCCACACTATGAAAAATATTATTTTGTGGGGGACAACATGTAAAAATATGCATCTAGACCTCACTGTGCCATCTGTAACATTGATCCAAAACACTGGGGTCTATATCAGATCACCAGCTGCTCTAAATGTCGAACACCTCTTTGTTGAACCCTATTTGTTGAAACCTCATCTGTTGAATGATCATTTCAGTTAAACTGTTTTCCACAGTAAGTAAGAAGTTGGCCAACCTATGGACTGCAACAAAAACAGCATTTTAACCACCCCAACTAAAAATACTAACTCTGATATCACACTACAGTGTGGAAAGTGCAAACTACAGATACTGGCCCACTGATTACTTGCTGTGGGAAAAAGTTTGCTGAAATGATCATTCAATGGATGAAAACTTTGAAAAATAGGATTCGATGAAGAGGTGTTCGACATTTAGGGCATTAGACAATGTGGTATAGACCCAAGCAAGGAGATGGTAGTATTCAAATGGACTGTAGGTGAAGAAGTGAAGTCTCATTGCAACATGCATCAATGAATAAGATGTGGATGAGAAGGATGGCATACATAATAACACATTTCTATCTGTAGATACAGAAGAAGAATTCTCTAAAACTGCCACTGTCACTCAAAAGCTGCTGTCTTAAACAAATAACCACACCGATGCACTAAACAAAAGGACTGAACCATGTTACTGAGAGTGCAATATGTCACTCTGATAATGCAATACAACTATAGCTAAGCATTTTTACAATGTTTATAGGTTTTTTTATCTCTTATATCTTTATTTGTTAACTGTTTTGTTTATCACATGTTTTCCATACTTTTGAAATTTTGTCATTCGCTATGAATTTGTTGGTTATAAAGTCAATAAATATATCTTGAAAAAAAGGATTTTGAAAAATCTATTTAAATGTTGAAAATGTCTGGAAAGTGGTTACAATTTTGACTAGTTAATGAAGTTTATGTGAGATGCAACGCTATCACTATAGTACCGTCTGCAAAGAAATTAATGGCAGAAGCAGGACTGCAGAGGCTACTGTCCATCCATACCCTTATCCTAAGGGTTCATGTCACTTAAGACTCCACTGCCAAAGCAAGATGTAGGGGAGCTATTGGGCAACTCTGTTTGGACTATAAATAATCTGCATACAGTTTAATGTGAGATGACCAAGCCTAACGGAGTGAAAAGCACCCTTATATAGGGGATCATAGGATCATATGATATACAAAGCAACAGGACCAGAGGCTAAAAGCAACCCTCAATTTCTATGACCATTTTCAATGAGAGCAATGCCTGTAAACCCTGGTATAAATTTAAATGTGCCCTTCCAGTTGTCCAGGCTTTGTTTGAAGGGTTACAAGGAATCCCATTACTTGACGTACAGAGAAAGTTTATTAAACAGCAGGGGAGAAGCTTGGTGATTCATCTGTTCCTCCATTTGTGTTTTTTATTTCCTGATGCAAGTTTATTTCCCTGGTTCAGGTATTGAGGGCAATATTTCAATGAATGAAAAAAGGAGGTCAGGTGTAGCAGGATCCCTACTGGCATGGTAAGCAAGGCAAACATCTTTCTTCAGGAGTCTAGAAGAGACAGAGTACAGGGATAAAGCTTCCAGTCTCTAGTGGTAACTAAGAGTGTAGAGAGTCAATCAGAGATCCTTTTGGTTCAGATCCTCTGCAGCTTTGATTTTTGTTGATGTGTCCAAAGAGTGCAATACAATCAGTAAAGAGTCTGATGAAGGGAGCAATGTCTTCCTTGTATTTGGAAGAGGTAACTAGTTTAGAAATATATCAAGATTTCCTGACTGCAGTGTACACATAGTGGTCAAAGGAGAGGGAACTATCTACTCAGGTGCCTTGACTTTTAATCACTGTCTTGCTTGATAATGGGGCTTTCTCAATGCTGTAGGCTGCACTGATTAGCTGTTTCTGAAGATGATGATACTATATTTCCTGGTGTTTAGTTTCAGCCCTTTTCCTAAATGCCAGGTGTTAACTTGGGTTAGTTAGGGATCCCAAACCTTCTCTGAGCTGAGAAAGGAACCAAACTCCCTGAGGGTCACAAGAACATAACAAACTTGCAAACTTTTTGTTTCACATCAAACCCCATTTCAAATTTGGGATGTTTGACACAGCAGCCCACGCCATATAATTAAGAATCCACCAAATACTATTAAATTTTTGGCAAATCTCCACAAAATCTACCTGGTCAGGATGAATCACCATATCACTACAATCTATAATTGTGTCACACAAAGCAAAGCCAAATTTCTATAGTCATAATAGAGAATGCTTGATAATATGCAGATAGATTCTCCTGGTCCTTCCTCAATTTGGGGAGTATGACCATTACTGAAGATGTCCACAAAGTCAGAGAAGGAGAAGCACCTGGGATCTGGTAACAAGTTCAGACCCTCCTGTGAAGGTTGCCAGTCTAGCCAAAGATAATTTTATAGATAATGCTATCATTTGTAAATGAATGTAAACTACAGGCTTGTTGTCTTAAATGTAAAGAAACAGTGTTACAAGTGGAATTGGGAAAAAATATGACAACAGTGCACTCTACTGACTAAAGTAAAGCATGTGGTGACCCTTTGTTGTAGAAGGGTCTAGATGAAGAAATTATTTCTATTGTTTTAACCAAGAGTTAAATTGCCAGATTTAAACATGCAAATGTATTTTTATTGCTCTGCTTCCTGACCAGCTGCAAGATAGCAAAAGGAGATTTTAAGAATGTAAATGTAGTTTCTGTTAGCCTGGAAACCCAGGGAAGTGTAGAAAATGATGTAATGTGTAGCCTGGGAACCCCAGGAAAGTGTGAAGAATGACATAATGTGAATCAGAACTGCAATTTCAATTTAAACAGAGAGAATCAGACATTATTAAGCATTTTTGTCTTGACCATCCAACTCATCAGCACCCTGCCTGTTTTCGTATGTAAAAAACAAACAAACAAAATAACTTAAAGAAACAAACAGGCAAAGGGCATTCACCAGACTAGAACTAATTCAATTTATTGTAAGCGCTTTCAAATGTAAAAATTCACAAACTTCCTCAGGCAAACACAGTTGTTAACTGACTTAGTTTAAATAACCCTCCACATCAATGACATCATATCCTGTAAAACATTTAAAAAGATATTGTCCATTGAATCACAATGTAATCACAAGAACATATTTCATTCTACATAAAGTTAATTTCACCTTTAACAAAACTTCTTTTTTTTTTTTCTTCTGATTTTCATATTAAACCGACAACTTCGTTTCACACCAAAATTACCGAATTTCTCAGGCCTAAAGTTCGTACTATGCCTAGGAAGCAGACGACCAAAGTGCATTCTCAGGCCCACATGCCAGAAAAACAAATGCTTAGAATGGCTGAAGACCTCCTTACTTCAGTTAGTTATAGTTTAGTTATAGTTCATAGTTACTAGCTTCTCATACAAAGGAGGACACAATGAAGAGTGCAGAACCCCTATCTCCCCTAAAAAAACTGCACAAAATAATCAGCAATTGAAAGGGCACTGCAATAGCAGGACTCCACCTGCATGGTGAGGGAGTAGAATTCACAACCTTCTGTAACAAAGGCAATAAGGCTACTAACACTGCTTTCAAATTCTACAGTGCAAACAGTGACTGGCATTTGCTAAACAAAACAGCTAGTTGCATACTGAAAAACAGACTTAGCATGAGCAACAGTAAACTTCTCTTCCCTTGAAACTCACAATTTCATGAAAACGCACTGAAACTCATAATCCATTGAAAATGCACTAAAACTCAAACTCACAATTCTGTCAGCAGTCTGGTAGTTCATTTAGTGGATTCAGGCTCCTGTCAGCACTGAAGCTCACAATTCCTTTAGCAGATTGATAGATAATGTAGAAGATTCAGGCTCATGTCTCCTGTAACCAAATTACAGGGTCAAACCCAAGTTAATTGATTAAACTGCTCCCCCCAACTAAGTCATTACATACCATACCTCCATACCTCTCAACCTTTTAGCACAATACATCTGGACAAAGCCTAAAATAATGGGTGACAAGGGTCCAAAACTAAGGGCAGATTTTAAATACTGCTCTTATAGACTTAGAAAGTTGTTAGAATAATAGGATTTGTCTTAGGATGCATTTTCTGAAGGATATGAAGTCTGAAACTCAAATGTATGACATTACTTAGTTAGATCAATCCTCAGTGACTTGCCAGAAAACCACATATTTTATGAGGAATAGACCAAAAATATGAGGCAAAAATCTGGACATTTGAGAGGTATGCATACCTGTCAACCTGTTAGTATAAGAAATCTGGACAAAGCCTAAAGTAATGGAGATAGAATGGCTCGAAATAGGGAAAGATTTTAAATGGTGCTCTTTTTAACTTACAAAGTCACTAGAATAACAGGATTTGTGTTAGCATGCATTTTCTGAAGGATATGAAGTCTGAAACTCATGAATATAATCATTTAGTGACTTCAATCTTCCATGAATTGCCAGCAAACTGCACATTTTATGAGGAATTTCACAAACATATGAGACAAAAATCTGGTCAGCTGAGAGGTATGCATACCTGTCAACTTCTTATTATAAGAAATCTGGACCAAGCCTAAAATAATGGTGATACAATGGCCCAAAATAGAATAACAGGATTTGTGCTAGCATCCATTTCTGAAGAAAAAGAAGTCAGACACTCACATATAAGTCATTATTTATAGACTTCAGTCCTCCGTGAATTGCCAAAAAACCACAAATTTTACGAGAAACAGACCAAAACTATGAGGCTAAAATTGGACAGTTGAGAGATATGTTGGAACAAACACACACACACACACACACTCACACACACCTTCTCTCTCACATAGCAATACAACTCACTTTTTCTTTCATACAGAAGGGATCCACTAGTTTAAATTATATACATATGCATACAGACATACTTTGCCTCTCATATGAACAGACTGGCTAGTTTAAATTACAAACACACATACATACACCTTCTCTCTCACATGGAAACAGAATGGTTACTTTAAATTACATACAGTCATATACACATAAGAACACACACACACACACACACACACACACACACACACACACACACACACACACACACACACACACACACACACACACACACACACTTCTGTCAAGTTTAAATTACACTTTTATACATGCATACATGCATATACACACACACTTACTTTCTCTCTTAGAGGAACGGCTAGTTTAAATTTTGTATGTAAGTGTGGAATGCATTATGCTTTTACTTCCTACTTCCACAATGGTGACACACACATGTTAAGGAGAAGATGTCGCCACCTTGGTGTTTAGAAGGGTTTTTTTTGTAATGTATTACTAAAACAAATGCTTAAGCCTCCTGGCCTGAGTGCCCCCCCCCCCAGCCACAGGGCCCTAGGCGACTGCCTATGTCACCTGTTGCTGGATCTGGCTCTGACCCCCCCAGTCCCAACACCTTGGGGATCACAAAACCTACAACTAGTTTCTTTCTCTACTACAAAATGAGTACTAAAGAATTTAAAGCCTATCTGTCCTCCTGACCTATTTCATTTAGAGTACCTTCAGTTTGCTTCAGAATCAATAGCATATCCAACAGCTGTTCTTATGAATATATCTGTCACAGACCTCTATTTATCCATGTTATGGAAATAATTCTATATCATACTTATCTGCAAATATTAGAAAAATGCATCCAGAAGCAAATAATATGCCATGTTTCTACAAATAATCTCCTATCTCCCAATCAGCACTGCTTCCAACCAGCCTACAGCACAGTAACTGCTTTACTTTCATTCTTGAATGCCATTAACTGCAATGAAAATGACAGAATTCACACTACAACCATGTTCTTAGATCTCTCCAAACCATCAACATTGTATCCCACTGACTCCTTGAAATATTGTCAAAAATGGACTTGAGTAATGATACAATAACTTGACTCAAAAGATAGTTATTGAATTGAATCACATTCAAGTAGGCAGGCATGTTCAAACACACTCTGATGTCTTAGAAGTTAGCATTGTTGTGCCCAAAAGACCAATACTTGGACCTGTACTAGTCTGAATTTTCATTTTTAATTTGCACACAAAGCTCCCAAACTCCATATTAATTCAGTATGCTGACAACTCCACCATAATCGGTGTAGGAGACTCCCTTTACCAGCTTCAGCACACCACACAACAAACGTTCAAAATTATACAAAATTGACTTGATGATGCATGACTTATTAATCCACAAAAAACAAAACTACTATTTACTTCTTTCAACTTTCAACAGCCTTAAAGAACAACACCTTAAATGAATAGGTACCACAAGCCAAGCACCTTTGAGTAATCATAGATTGCAAACATGCATGATAAGCACATTAATTATGTTATAGAAGCTAATAATAAAACATTAGAAATGCTATACAAATCTAAACTTTTTTGAACTGAAAAATCTCTCAAACACATTGCAAAAATACTTTTATAACCCACTCTAATGCAGTCTTCTGCCTTATTTACCAACATACCTAAAACTTGCACAAATTAGAGCCAACCTACAATAAAGTTGCCAAACTTTCATACAATACTCAAAAAACAGCACTGCATAGCTGTACAAAAAATATAATGATTATAGTTACACTGTTAGGTCACTCTGAAGCAACTAAACCTTGAACAAAAAATGTTCAAGACCCAGCTAAATAAATGCCTACCACTTTGCAACCTAGTTGAAAATATGTGCTACTAGAAACTTGTTTTCACAAATTCAAAATATCTTCCAAGTAGCTAAAATCCAATAATCTCCATGGTGACTCACTATACTGTGTTCATATAGCCAAACAAATAAACCCCATCCCACCTGGTATTACAAGTGAATCAAAGTAGCAAACATTCGTTGAGGAATTAAAACTCTACCTTACCAAGAGCTGGTTTTCTACTTGTACCTGATGCTATGATATCCTACTTGTATATTTATAAGACCCTTCAATGCTTCTGTCTGTTATTTAGGCTAACGTTCGTCCTACTCCCACTTTCGTCCCCCACCATCTATTTATGTTACTTTTGAGGTTGTGCTATATACCTCTGTGTTGATTGCCCATTTATTGATATTTCCTTGTTATCTTACCTTCAAACTTTCTCCCTGGGAAAATGTTGAAATTGGAATTCTGCACAGTCAGTCTATCCTGGTCAAAAATGCAAAACATAAATAAGTAAGTAAACAAAAAGCAGCAGGGACAGTAACGATGTACACCAAATGACTACGTATAACCAAAACACCAAAAATCCGAAGAGAAGCAGGTCTTTCTCTAGGATAGCCCCTGTCCAAAAATAACCTCTTAATAAACTGAACCTCTTTCACAAAGGTGGCATCATCTACAGTCTTCCATGAAGCCCGGATAAACTAACCATGAGGAATATTCTTTTTGGTGAAAGTGGGGTCATTACTTTTGTAATGTACATAACTATTACAAAAGGTGTTTTTACCGTGAATGCTACTAAAAACAACATTTGAAACAGCTTCCCACCTGATGACCACATCCAAAAATGAAACCATATAACCAAAATAACCTAAGGTGAATGTCAAATATTCGGTGGTAGCACTTAAGGCATCTACAAAACTGCACTAAAACCACCCTTCTTAACAATAAAAAACAGGTAGTCCACAAACCTTTTGTAAAAGATGACTTTGTCATATAAATCCACACTAGGAAGGATTTCCAGCTCCTACCACCAAAGAACCAAGCTCGCATAGGTGGGACCCACAGTTGCACCCATAGATACTACTGACAATTGCCCATAGAAATTACCATTGAACATAAAATAACTATGCTCCAATAATAAATCCAACAATAATGTATAGGTGATAACACTGTGGTTACTCAAGTTTGTATATTTAACCAAAAAACACCTAATAAAATCAACACCTGCTTCTTAGGGAATACAAGTGAACAGTGAAGTCACATTGACTGTGATATCAAATACTGTTCATCACCGTTATCTAAACTGGTAAAAAAACATTCTTAATTTTTCTAAAAAATCCCAAGAGTTGGCAAAGTAAGATGGTAACTGCTTCACATATGGCTTCAATATATAATCTAAATATAAGGAGATGCAATCTGTGCAGCTCCCTGAAGCAGAAATGATAGGCCTAAATGTGGGATTTGTAATGCTCTTGTGGAGCTTAGGTATACCAAAAAGCACACCTATTTTAGGATCTTCTATGTGCAAAAAGTCAAAGACTTCTTTAGATATTTGACCTTCCATTAACAAACCATAAAGAATAGCATAAATGTGACCATAACATTTCAAGATGTTAAATTTAGACACCTTTTTATATTCTAACTGGTTAGCTAACATTAGCTCCATTGCATTGTTATAATCACTTGTACTCATGACCATGATCCCTTCCCCCCCTTGTCGGTCTTCATAAACCTTAAATCCTTGTTACATACCAACCCATTGAGTGCCTTTCTCTCATTTGTACTTAAATTATAAAAAGAACGATGATTGTTACTCCCAGTTTGACTGCTAATATACCTCTCACAAAGATTTTCAAACATTTTAAAGTATATACCAATGTAGGATTGTGCTTAGAGGGCTTAGTCAAAGTACTATCCAAAATTACATCACATAAAATGTATTGCAAGTAAAGCTTTCGAGTAAAAAACTTCAATTCCAAAAGCATTTTAGTCAAATCCACTCTTCTACTAGGTTGAAAATTTAAACCCAGGTTTAAAACATTAACATGCTCATCATTTAAAGCAAATTTTGAAAGAATGAATACAGAAATACGTGCACAATCATAGTTCACAGTCCCAGCTACCTCCGAGGTCTGCTCCTGCCTTGACTGAGGGTTTGGTAACCCTTGCTCCTGCTTCTGTTCCTCTTGTTGCAGGAACTGTAATCCACCTGTAAAAAAAGGTTTGTTGGCACTGAAACTGGCCCCTTTGTTGTGATCCCAACCATTGTTTTGGCCAGTTTTTGTTTCTGGGTGCTCACCTATGTCACCAGATTTGTGTGTAACAGTGTTGGCTTTCTGCCTCACCACCATTAGATTTATGTCACCACCTTCAGTAAAACCAAACTCAGGGTTGCTAGAATTTAAAGGGGCTGCTACCTCAGGGTTTTGAAGGTCTCTATCATCTCTTCGATTAGATACATTACCCCTTGAAACATGCCCCTGCATAGACTCTGCATTTCCAAGGGATCTAGCACCAGTAGGAATAAAGTCAAAGTATTCTTTACCAAGTTCATACACAGCTGAATCCCTTAAGATTTTCTTGGACTTGCACTGTGTAACCTACTTTTCCATTTTGTCAACTCGGTCTAATATCTGCTCAAATTCTGTCACCACTTCAGAACAACCATCTATAAGTTGTTTAATATCACTGTCTAAACGACTGAGTTCATCTCTCAGTTTTTCTAATAGACATGTGTTGTTCTTGATTAGAAACTTCATAAAATCCATGCCCACACTATTAAAGAAGTTAATAACCTCTTTAAAAAATGGACTATTAGTGTCAACACCATTTGGCATTTTAAAAAAGCAAAAACCTTTGGGAACAATCCCCACCTTCACACAGTGCTCAAAGTATTTGTTTTCAATGTGCAAAGAACGATATCTTTCTAACCCCTGTTCCAACTTTTCAAGTATAACCATAACATTGTTTCTACTTGTAACATGGTTAAATTGGAACAATTATTCACAAAAGGGGTCTGTGTTCAAACTCAAAAGTTTGTTAACTTCACCAGCCAATAAGTAAGTAAATAAATAAATAGTTAAATTTCATCATAAGGAGATTTACTAAAAGCATACAATGTCACAGGTCACCCAAATGGAGGTAAAACAATAAAAAAGAGTCATTTGATGATAAATTTCCTGACATAGGTTTAAATCTGTTTATCAGTTCTGTGGCTTGTCTATGTGACAACATTTATGAAAGATATAATAAAAGAAATTTATGGTCAAGGTCCAGCTAGTCACCAATTAATCTACAGATAAAAATGATCATATCTAATAAAAGCCAAAATTTCTGAAAAGATCAAATTGTAGTGGAGGCCACAGAACTAAGTCCAGCAAAAGGAAACCAAAAGGACCAGTAAGTCCCCCATTATTCAAAAAATGTGACAATAAAGACCTAAAATGTCTTTTTTATCCAAGTTTACTTACCCACAGTCCTTAAGTTGACTATTGTCTTCCAAAGATTGGAGAACATTTACCACTTACACTGAGAACTTGGCAGGCCATGAGATGTCTTGAGTTTTTAACTGCTTTTATGGCAGCAGTCCCAGATGTTGGAAAAGAGACATGGCTGCATGTTCTTTTGATCTCCACTACAACTCCTTGAGATGTGGTATCACAGGGAATATTATGTCCTCTTTTCTTGATTAAATGTCAAAGAAATGAAAATTCTGTGCATGATCACATCAAGTTTGCAGGATAGTTATTTTTATATGACATACCTGGAGACTGTCAAATGAAAATGAACTCTTATGCAAAGCAGGCTTAACAATGATGAAATGATAGCCAAGTAAAAATTAATTTACTGACAATTGACTGGTACTCTCTGATAGAGAATATCAAGTCTGCTGTCTTGTGTTGCAAGGATTTCTTCCATGAAGGGAAAAAAAAGAGAAAAATGATTTTTGCTGCCGTGGAAAGCATTTTATTACTTAGTTTTCAGACACCAATGTGCCCCTTTTTTCTGATGATAATAATATGTGAATTCCTTAACTCATCTAATTTCCATCATTGTTCTGACTATAGAAAATGCATTAGAAGGGCTCCATTAGTAATTTCGCTCTTCCAGCCATAAATGCATAACCTTGTATGTCATTAATATTGGTGTGCATAATAGGTCTATGTTATAACAGCAAACGATCAAACGAACCCAAAACAGCGAAAATGTAAATGAGCGAACTACCAGAACAGCAATTTTTTTCCCAGGGAAAAAAATATCTGTTCCCAAAAAAAAAAAAAAAAAAACACTATTTTAAATGGTGGGCTTCACCCCCATACCCCCCTCCTTAAATATACCAACTCTGAGATCGCACTACAGTGCCAAAAATGGCAAAGTGACGTAAGTGGTCAAGTGACTTCTTTCCCAGGGAAAGAATTCGCTTAAAAGCTGCTTCATCATTTTGCGTTTTTGACATTTACAGTTCGACCAAGACGCATTCGACAGAATGCGTCTTCAGTCTTCTGATAGGAACCCGTGCATAATGGCACATTTAACATCTTCAATGGAAATGAAGTCAACAAGAAATTATTTTACATTTTTAATTGTGGCATCTATCACAGAGGAATTAGTACTATCAATCATATCACTCTTTATAGCTTTCACTATAAATAACATTTTCACCTCTCTTCCTTTTATGCCACAAGTCCTTTCTCCTACAACCTCATCCAATACTTTCTCTATAATTTTTTGTAGTATTTTCATTAATATTTTATTGTCAGTATTCTCTAGTGTTATAGGCCTCCATTTTTTATATCTTTTCTTTCATCCTTTTTCCATTAGTTGTATCAATCCACCACCCATGTCTTCTTACATTATACTTTCCTTCATCCATTCAGTGATTACTTTTTTAAATTCTATTTCATCTTTATTCATTTCCTTAGGATACTCATAACTTATACCATCTAATCCTAGTACTGATTTATTCTTACCTTCTTTTATCACCTTCTCTATAAGTTCCTAGTTTTTTAGATGTTTTACTTTCCATTATTCTTGACCATCTTCTTTTTTCTTTCAGCTGTTCCCGTTAGGGGTCGCCACAGTGGATTATCTGTTTCCATTTCTTCCTGACCTCTGTATCTTGCTCTGTCACACCAACCATCTGGATGTCCTCTCTCACCACATTCATAAACCTTATCTTAGGCCTTCCTCTTTTCCTCTCACCTGCCAGCTTCATCCTTAGCATCCTTTTCCCAATATACCCAGCATCCCTCCTCATCACATGTCCAAACCAACACAATCTCACTTCTCTGGCTTTGTCTCCAAACCGTCAAACCTGAGATGACCCTCTGATATACTTATTCCTAATCCTGTCTATCCTTGTCACACCCAGTGCAAATCTTAACATCTTTAACTCTGCCACATCCAGCTATGACTACTGCCTTTTTGTCAATGCCACTGTCTCTAACCCATATAACATAGCTGGTCTCACTATCCTCTTGTAGACCTTCCCTTTCACTCTTACTGGTACCTGTCTGTCACATAAAACTCCGGATACTCTACTCCACCCACTCCACCCTGCCTGTACTCTCTTCTTCATCTCTCTTCCACACTCACCATTACTCTGAACTCTTGATCCCAAGTATTTAAACTCATCCACCTTCGCCAGCTCTGCATCCTCACCATTCCTCTAGCCTCCCTCTCATTCACACAAATATATTCTGTCTTAGTCCTATTGACCTTCATTCCTCTCTTCTCTAGAATATATCTCCACTTCTCCAGGGTCTCTTCATTCTGTTCCCTACTCTCACTACAGATCACAATGTCATCTGCAAACATTATAGTCCATGGGGACTCCTGTCTGATCTCATCAGTCAACCTGTCCATGACCACTGCAAATAAGACAGGGCTCAGAGCTGATCCTTTATGTAATCCCACCTCTACCTTAAATGCATCAGTCACTCCCACTGTAGACCTCACCACTGTCACACTACCCTTATACACATTCTGTACCACTCTTAAATACTTCTCTTCCACTCCCGACTTCCTCATATGTTACTACAACTCCTCTCTAGGCACCTTGTTATATGCTTTCTCTAAGTCCACAAAGACACAATGCAACTCCTTCTGACCTTCTCTGTACTTCTCCATCAACACTCTCAGAGCAAACATTGCATCTGTTCTGCTCTTTCCTGGCATGAAACCATACTGCTGATCACTAATCATCACCTCCCTTCTTAACCTAGCTTCCTCTACTCTTTCCCATAACTTCATGCTGTGACTGATCAGTTTAATCCCTCTGTAGTTACTACAGCTCTGCATATCACCCTTATTCTTAAAATTTGGTACCAATACACTTTTTCTCCACCCCTCAGGCATCCCCTCACTTTCCAAGATTTCATTAAACAATCTGGTTTAAAACTCCACTGCCATCTCTCCTAAACACCTCCATGCTTCCACAGGTAAGCCAGCTGGACCAACAGCCTTTCCATTCTTCATCCTCTTCATGGCTATCCTTACTTCCTCCTTACTAATCCATTGCACTTCCTGATTCACTATCCCCACATCATCCAACCTTCTCTCTCTCTCATTCTCTTCATTCATCAGCCCCTCAAAGCATTCTTTCCATCTGCTCAACACACTCTCCTTGCTTGTGAGTATGCTGCACATCTTTCCCAGCTCAGTCCCTCTGTCTAGCCAATCAGTACAGGTCCTTTTCTCCCTCTTTAGTGACCAACCTCTCACACAACTCTCCATATGCCTTATTTGTAGCCTTTGCCACCTCTCTCTTTGTCATGCACCTCATCTCCTTATACTCCTGTCTACTTTCTTCATATCTCTGACAATCCCACTTCTTCTTCGCCAACCTCTTTCTTGGTATACTCTCCTGTACTTCCTCATTCCACCACCAGGTCTTCTTGTCTTCCTTTCTCAGTCCAGACGTCACACCAAGTGCCTTTCTAGCTGTCTCCTTTACCAGTTCTGCTGTAGTTACTCAGCTATTTGGTAACTCTTCACTGCCACCCATTGGCTGTCTTAACTCTTCCCTGAACTCCACCTCATAATCACCCTTTTTCAACTTCCATCATTTGATCCTTGGTGCTGCCCTCATACTCCTCCTCTTCATGATCACCACTGTCATCCTACAGACCACCATCCTATGCTGCCCACCTACACTTTCCCCATCACCACTTTACAGTCTCCAATCTCCTTTAGACTGGCCCTCCTGCATAGGATATAGTAAACCTGCGTGCATCTTCCTCCACTCTTGTACATCACCCTAAGCTCCTCCCTATTCTTAACATACATATGCACCACAGCCATGTTCATCGTTTTCCAAAATCCACTACCATCTGACCTTCTGCATTCTTCTTCTTAATACCATACCTACCCATCACTTCCTCATCCACTCTGCTCCCTTCACCAACATGCCCAGTGAAATCTTCTCTAGTCACCACTCTCTCACCCTTGGGAACAATAACCACCACTTCATCCAAGTCACTCTAAAATTTTTCTTTCTCATCCATTGCACACCCAACTTGCGGAACATATGCATTAACAACATCTATATTATAATATCGTATGATGAAAATAGCAAACGCTATTTCATTGTACCGATAATATCTAAACAACAAGATATCGAACAAACAGAACACCGAATTTTTTCCCAGGGAAAAAATTTGCTGCTACGTAAAAAAAAAAAAAAAAACTTAAACACAAATTTAAGTGAGGGGCTTTGCTCCCCACACCCCTGATGTGGGGGGGGCTGTGTCCCCCACACCCCCTACTTAAATATACCAACTCCAAGATCGCACCATAGTGGAGGAAATGGCAAAGTCCCGAAGACGGCACACCGAATGTTTTCCCTGGGAAAAATCTGATGTTCTGTGACTTCTCTATTTTGCCATTTGGACAGTATCAGATGGACTAAATAGCATTTGCTATTTAGTCCATTCGATACTGTCATATAGACCCCATTAACAACATTCATCATAACACCATCAATTTCCAGCTTCATAAAGATCACTATATCTGACACTCTTTTCACCTCCAAAGCACTCTTGGCATACTGTTCCTTCAGGATAACCCTAACCGCATTTCTCCTCCCATCCACACCATGATATAACAATTTGAACCTGCTTATGATACACCTGGCTTATGACCCTTCTATCTGGTATACGGTCATATTCTTGTCCATCTATTTTATCTTTTTCATCATTTTCTCTACATTTTGTACTGCTTTCATAGTATCTTCTTGTTTGTATTATATATTTTATTTGCCACCTAAGATAGCATCCGTCCTTCCTTCTCTCATTTCTACTTATTTTCCTAAATAAGGAGAAACATTCTCTTTCTTTCCTTTCAAAAAAATTCTTTGCCTATGTAACATCAGTTTTACTTTTTCTCTGTTCTTTTCATATAGCAACTTTTCTATTTTCCTTAATTTTTCACTTACATGTTCTATCTCTTTCTCATAGTTCTGTAACATTTATTGATATTTCATCGTATTTCTTTTTTTTATTATTCTTTCCACTAATAAAACTATTTTATGCTTCTGTTCTTATGCTACCCACCAGTGTGTAAACATTTTATAACAAGGTCTTATTATCATATGATCTTTCTGTAATATTTCTTTTTCTCTTATCATTTCTTCCTCCTTTTTAAACTCTGCAGTTAATCTCTTTATTTCTTTTCCTCCTTTATTATTTTACTGTCTTACCTGTTCTAGCCCCTACTGCTTTATGGTATGAAAACTCTGCCATCTGTGCTCCCCCATTATTCATTTCATGTCTTTAAACCATATAATCAATTTCAATTTTAAATCCTTTTTTATGGCCATTCTCTATTCTTTCCTACTTTTAAATCTTTGCATTTTATTAATTCCCTTAACATCTTAATATCCTGTGTTATTTTTCCCTTTTCTTTCCTTTCCTCGCATTACAGCTAAAATCTGCTTCCATCACAATTGACATATTTACTAACACAGCTTTTTTTTTATTTCTTTAGACAATTGCTTCTGTCCGTCATATTAGTAAATACATAAATCACAATCAATCAATACATTTTTCTCTCATTCTCCTATCACATATTACTACCCTTTCTGGTACCACTATATTTCATCTTATTGCTTCATTTTTTTATAATAATTTCTATACCAGAACATGCCTTATTTCCTGCAAGCCAAACAGTTTGCTTCCCATACTTCCTGTATTATTTTCCTTTTTTCTTTGTTATATCTGATATGTAACCAGCAAAAAAAAAAAAAAAAAAGAAAAGAAAAAAATAACAGCCATTTTTATTTCATTTACATCATTTCAAACGTCTTATATTGTTTCTAATGCTGTTCACATTTAATGATAAAGTTCCTATATGATTATTTTCCTTTTGCGTTTTACTTCCAGATCATATTTTTCTTTTTCTTTTCCTAACTCTCTCTCCAACTGATTTTTCACTATCTTGCTCTTGTTCTCTAATCTTTATTTATCCCTCTTCTTCTTCACTTTCTAAAATTACAACTCTGTTATTTTCCTGTTTATGAATTACCTCCGTTTAAGCAATTTCTTCTCTAACTACCTCTTCATTATTTAACCTTTCTTCTGTATCCTCTTCCCCCATACCACATTTTATTTTAACATCTTTATTAATATTTTCTTTTGTTTGTCTTTCTTCTGAGCATTGCTCTTTATTTACTCTTTCCTTTTTTTTAATAAAACCAGAAGTGCCCATATTCTTTACTTCTTCTGCAAAAAGGCTTAAAGTTTTTTGCTGCATTGGCCACACCTTAATTATTATAGTCTTGTACTAAATTATTTTCACCCCCACAGAAATAACATGCTTTGATTTGGCTCTAGTACCTAACAAATCCTTGTTTACCATTCATAATTATTGTATTTAAAATATGTTGAATTTTCCCATCCTTAACATCCATTGTTACCCATGTCTTAACCCCCAGTCCAAACATTTTTTTAACTTCACATACTTTACTATATAGTGAAAGAAAAAAAAAACTCATGTTCATCCATATCTGAAGTCCTAAATTGCATATTTATTTTATGTTTTAGTTGTAGTTAAAGTTAGACACGGTGGTGGTGCTGCGGTAGCATTGTCGCCTCACAGTAAGATGCTGTCCAGTTCGATTCTCAGCTAGAGCATCTTCTGCGTGGAGACATGCATGAATGGGCATACCTTTGTTGAAGGTTGT